>NW_028292106.1:0-34023 GCF_963383615.2 Lipophrys pholis
CCCAACCCCAACCCCAACCCCAACCCCAACCCCAACCCCAACCCCAACACCCCAACCCCAACCCCAACCCCAACCCCAACCCCAACCCCAACCCCAACCCCAACCCCAACCCCACCCCAACCCCAACCCCAACCCCAACCCCAACCCCAACCCCAACCCCAACCCCAACCCCAACCCCAACCCCAACCCCAACCCCAACCCCAACCCCAACCCCAACCCCAACCCCAACCCCAACCCCAACCCCAACCCCAACCCCAACCCCAACCCCAACCCCGGCGAATAAGGAGGGATAAAGCTGTCCAGCAATATCCTTTTTTGAATATCACACTCATCTTTCACCCATAATAACAGTAACATTCATTTTTTATGATATAATGCTCTTAGATAGACATTAATTCAAAATATTAAGAAATACATATAATGGCCTAGATCCACAGGGATATTTTTTGTCAATATTTCTTTATTTTTATTATTTCTTTATATGCAAACTGTTGATCATTTTCTTCAATAGTTTTAGCATCTAGCAAGAGAGACCAAACCATGCATCTATGCTAGATCTTTACCTTTAGTAAGAACCATTCGTCGATCCTTTCGTAGGGTTAAATCATCTATCTTTGCCATTATCAGGGTATCGGCTTTTCAAACTTACTAAACTTACTGTAAATTTTCAACATTATCCAAGAAAAACATTTAGCCATCCCTTGGACTTCATTATTTAATGCAAGAAACTAACGCCAGAAAAAATAAAGGTATTTTTTCTTTAAAAAAATTATGGCAAAAACATAATTTCAAATTATCAAGAAAGGTTTTTTTGATGATTCAGAATAAATCTATTGAAGAGATTGGACTAAATAAATTATCTTCGTTAATCATACATCTGTAAAATTTAAGATTAGTTCGCTCAACGGCAATGTAAAAACATCTGAAATTGGAAAGATAGATTTCATTCAAACATATGTTTGACTGGCAGCTAGTCATGTAAAAAAATTAGACTTATTTGCTGAATTTCGGAATGAAAGCTTTGAAAGATGGCTTATTTCAGCATCGTATAAGAAAAAGATGGCAGTCTTTAAAAATTTTTGCATTTTAGAAGCACAGCAAGCACCTTAATCTTGATCATTTTTTCAACTCTCTTCTAAAAATAACAAAAATCCAAAGAAAGATGAGAGTTATTTAAAAGATACCAATTCTAATTTCATTTAGGTTTATAAAAAAATATCATAAACAGAAACAAACTCACAACAAACAAGGAATAACACTATTAAGGGTAGGTTGTGATATTTTCAAGTCTGCACTTGCTATTCCTTTCTTAGTTTTAAGGAGGAATTTTGCAGTGTCACTAGATCTATAGGTTAAAAGATTGATTGACAAAAGTAAAAAAAAGATTCTTCCCTTATATTCCAGTGTTATATTTGACTGCTTGCAAAGAATTTTGCACAAAAGGGTATGCTGGAGGAATCATTTCTTGTTACTTTTAATAACTCATTATCGGCAAGTTAAGCAATCTTCTAGATAATTATTTCAAAAGATATGGGTATCAGTTTCAAACAAAATACGGTTTCTATAGTCAACCGCCTTTAACACTCTTTTTTAGTATGCTTGCTTAATTTATACTGTCAGGATCAAAAGTATTAATCAAGAAACCTTTTTTAACATAATGGCTAGATTAGTTAACAAAAGATTATACTTGCCATTTTTTAAACTCTATCTAGCAGATAATCGGAAACTTATAATTAAGAGAGAATTGTACAACTGGGTTTAACGAAATGCTTGGACCAAATTGATATTATTCAAGTAAAAGAAAACTTAACATTTGCATCTTTTTTTGTGGAATATTGGCGCTTTGTTCAGAAATAAATTGTTCAATCTTATCAGAAACGCATATGACAGGCTCATTTTTATTGCCCAATACAGGAGAGATGCATCCCAATAATTATCAAAATTTTTGCTACTTCTGACCGAAAAAAAGTACATTCTAAATTTAAGATAGGTCCTCATCAAGATAAAGAGTAATGCTAATCTTATGCAAATAAAAATGTAATAAAAACTGATAAGGATTCCAGCAACGAAAATTCTCATTAGTGTGCTGAATAAAACTTTGAGGTAGCATTACTTTAGAATTATACAAACTCTTGTTATGAAACGACATTCAGACAAAATGAAATTAACTAACGAAAAAACAACTTACCTGAATCGTGTACTTTAAGAAAAACTGCAATAGGTATTAAGAAAGACATTTTTGAAGATCAACAAAGTGAATGTCACAAAAACTTTTACCAAATTGTAAGCTCTTTTACGATTACCCTTAATTTAAATACAATCAATAAACAAAGCCTGGGCTTGGGCTCAGTTAAGGTGTATAATAACCCTTAAAGCTATCTGTTAATTCTGGAATGCTCATCGACAAACCAGACAAACAGTCGCCTCATCTGAAAAGAACATCATCAAGCAGGAGTTGAACCAATTAGCTTCCTAAATACACTTCATGGATATAGATAGTATCCGACACTTGAGGCTCAATGATGAGAACGTACATTGGCCTGGAATAAAGGTGAACAGTGCTGCAAGGAGAGAAGAATTGAGCTTAGGGCTATATATGCCATACAAGAAATAAGAATAGATGACAGATATTCCATCAGCTTTTTAACCAGCTGAAATAAAAAATCCATGTTTAGAACAAATCTGTCCAAAAGCTTCTCAACCTTTGCCGATTCAAATGGATTGATTAATAATGAATTGAATTCAATCATCATCCTTTTCTCCTTCAACAATCAATGATGATTTCAAAGCAGTGCTGGTATATGTTAGACTCCTATTCAATCATAGAAGAGTCTAACTATTATTTGTGTTAAAATATTTCAATCTTTTGATTATATTCAATCAGATAATTGGAGGCAGTACTTTCCATCGGCCTTTAGGGTAGCCTTTGATATTCTTCTAATTGAATTCTGCTCGTTTCACTCCTTCTATAGTTAAAAATAAAACTGTGAATAGTCCAAATAGTAAAGGATAAGTACTCCTGCAAGCGATTCCATAGCCAATCCATTCTATTATTTCTCCAAAATAATTGGCTGAAGAAATGTGGTTCAGCATTCCTCCATAAGGCACCTTGTATGTCTGAGAAGATGCCTTTAATTTGCTCAGTCTTTCATCAGCATCAATGTTGATCATCATTCCAACTGTAAACAAAGCTACACCAAGCATTTTCTCTGCAAGGCTTGAGGGATATCTAAGTAAGTCAAACCTTGGAGATATCCATTGCAAACGTTAAACAAAAAAGCAGAAATTATTATTTCCAGGGGTGTAGATCTGTTGCTTTTCATCCTGTACGGATATATGATAGATCGGTTGACATAATGAAGTGCGAATAGTAGTATCAAATCGGCTTGCCCTTTTCTCCAGATGAAAACAAGACACCACAAAAGTGAAGGAATCTCCATGATGCACCAAGAGACTCTAGGGTTAATGGATACAGAAGTAAATCCTTTAGTAAGTCGCCCCCAGCCTATTGGTGCTGATTAAAATAAAAAGGAGAGAAGCGTGACGAATCCAGAAATGCAGATATATGCTACACAAAGATTTTACATCCAATTAAAATAATTCTTTTTTGCTTCTCCTATTTATATTCTTATTGATTATTGTTAGTATTTATCATAATATAATTAGTGCCTGTCGGAAGAAGGCTACCTTTTGCAGAAGCTTTTTTGATCCTAACTACTGGGATAATGAGAATATCAACTTGCACCTCACAGGCAGACTTTTGCCTCTCAATAAAAAATTCCCAGATGAGTACAGACCCATCGTGGTTTTAAGCCCTGTAGTGAAAATGCTTGAGAGCAGACTCTTAACTAAGCTGAGAAACTACTGCAAGAACAACATCCGATTAGAACAGTTTGGTTTCATTCCTGGATGCTCGATCGAATAATGCAAGCTAGGATTGATTGCAGATAGAAAGGCGCAAGAAAACAGTAACTGAAACTGTACTGTTTTTGTTGATTTCCGGAGTGCATACGATTAGTGGATAGGGATAAACTGAATCATTCAGTAAAAGAACATATTCGACCATAGCTAGCTGCAACTATTATAATTCCTGTTATCCAACACTTATGTACGATATGGCGACCGTAGCATTAAGACAACCAATGGCGTTGCACAGGGCTCTACCCTATCACCCATGCTGTTCGATCTGTAAGTAGATTCTCTCATTGAGCAACTTGACTCAGCTGGACTCTTTACTCGCATGTTTGCTGACGATCTCATTGTGATGGGCTCGCATTAACAACCCATGTCTGGGATCAACGTGATTGATCAAAAACAAGATGGAGGTAAACAAGAGCAAGAGTGGATTGATGTACATGGACAGGGGATAACAAGCATTAGAGGAAGTCAATGGATATCCTGTTGTCAAGCAATACAAATATCTTGGCCTGCAACTGCACCACCAACTTGACATTCAACCCCATCTCAACATGGTCTCCACCAAATACCACAACCTGTCACGAAGTTTGTTTGGACTCCCCAAACTGGATAAATTGAGAATGAACACCAACCTGTTCAAGCTATTGCTCATGCCCAACTACCGACTCTGCTTCAGTTTGTATCCCTTCCTCCCCAAAAAGATGAAGGACCAAACACTCAAGGAAATAAGGGTCAAGTACAAGCTCTTCTGTAGAATTCCCCTCAACACAGCCAATAATTTCGTCTTTAGTATGTTAGGTGACCCTGAAAAATGCATCCATCACTCTGTCACTCAACTGAGGAAGAAACTAAAGCTACATAAAAACTACTCAGGCATACCTACGGCTCTAAATGTTTAGTCCATGGACAAGTTATTACCACCACTCACCTTAGGTAATAACACCATCATAAACTCAACATTCCCTCATTCATTCGCCTTGTCCAGCACAAAAAAACCCGATCTTTAGGTAATTGGCTAGTGCTCAAATCCATCAACTTCATCTCTGTCATTCGAGCTGCTCCGGGACCAAAATGCGGAAGACGCTGGCACTGAACCCTTCCGATGGTAGGGGTGCCAAAAAATATGAAATATGAAATATAATTATTATAATATAAGTTGCCTACTGTAGCATATGAACCATTACATCACAATTAAAAACCACTTTCCTACAAAACCCTCATCATTTCCTTCAACTCTCCCCTCCTACATCTACAAAATTCTCCCTTCTTGTAGTATCTCAGCATTTATATCAGCACCAATTTGTCCTGCATCAGGAATGGAAATTTCTATAACAAGAACCGAATTATCCTCTTGTCATCTTCTCCCAAGTAGCCCTGTTCAGTGATATAAGAATGGAAATCGTAGAAGATTGACAAGCAACCCCCGGTCATAGAGTCGATAATGAGCTTTAACGTGACTTGAGTAAGGGTTTAATAGCCGTATAAGTATATATAACTGTACATTAGCACATTTAAGAAAGTAAGTCTTGACGCCATTATAGCTACTTTAAAATAAAGCAGGTAAACGAACTGATTGTTATCAAGCAATTTATTTAACAGTATGGAAATTCCCCTGTAGGATATTTGAGACAGGTGCTCTATCTCTATCTTGACGTTTTTGCTGTGCATTTGTGCTGATTACACTATTTTTTATAGGTCATGGTGGATAGCTATTATATAGACAGCTTTTCCTGCTAGTCGAAGATACTCGAGTTAGGAAGGGAGAAGATCCTGATTATAACAGGCTGGTGTGAAAAATGAGAAAAAGAGGAGCATGATACGTTCAATTAGATTTATTAAGAGACTCTCTCACTTTATTGTTTGAATAATATTTGAAATAGAAATATACCAAGTTCATTATTCATCTCTAAGCTTAATTCAGAAATATCTATCAGTGAATAAGTTGAAGATTTTAAATAAGCTCAGCCATCCGCAATGACCATTTAACATTCTTATTCGATTATTCATATTATGAAGTAGTCCAACACTGGTAACTATAAACTGATCACCTCCACAAGCTTACCCCTCATTTCAATTCTTCCTCCTATTGTAAATCTTCTTATCGGAATGTTTTATGTTGGCTATCTCATTAGCTACATTTCCATCTACAATCCGTAATAAATTCTGAAACTCTATCACAGAAACCTAGATAGTGCTGTGGACACAGGCATAATAAACGGCGGCATATTTCTAGCTGGTGCAGTGGGGGCATTGCTATCTTCTCTTATAGTTACAAAGTTATCACGCCGGCAATCGATACTGTTCTTTAATGGCATTGCATTTCTAGGGGGCGCGATACTTCTCAGCCATAACAGCTTTATTCTGCTGATACTGGGAAGGACGTTGCAAGGTTTGTCTTTAGGAGGGTTAAGCTCAATAATTCCCATGGTGGTAAAAGAGCTCTCTCCTAAATAACTGTCGGGAATTACAGGATCGATGAACAATCTTATGATCGTGATAGGGATAATTTCAACTAATATCTATCATTCAGTAGTGGACTACAAATAAGAGCCGAGTGGCTTAGCATGGCGAATCTGCTTCGGATGGGTTTACGCTTTGCTTTTACTGCAGACCATTCTGCTCATCACTTACTTTAACTATTAGACTCCTAAGTATTATCTTCTCCATAACCAGAAGAAGTAAGTTGAACAAGTATTGAGTTGCTTTTATCGACCAGAGTGTTTAGAACAGGCACTGGAAGAAAAGATGGAAGACTTGCGCGGGTCTGAGAGTGAGCAAAGTAATCCAAGAGCAATCCAAAGAGGAGCCAGAAAGAGACTACTGGTGGCACTACTAATGCCAGTCACACAGCAGCTAACCGGTATTACTATCCTTATTATTTATATCGGTTCCATCTTTAGCTTCAACAATTTTTTGAGTCAGTACATTCCCATGATATCGAATCTTATACAAATGGTGGCAGGAATGTCTACAGCTGCATTGCTGACCCGGTTTGGGAGAAAGCAGCTGCTCCTCTCAGGCCTGTGCATCATCATTGTTTGCAACCTTCTTATTGGCATTGGCTTCACAGCATAACCAAAATAAAGTAATCAAACATGGAGAATTGTGCTTAAAGTCACAGGATCACTATTATTCTTAGGCGGGTATGGATTTTCGGCAGGGCCTGTTGTGTGGCAGTACATACCTGAAATTTCTGATGGAAGAATAGTGGGAATCGCCACTTTGATAAATTGGTCGTGCAATTTCCTCATCACGCTGTTTTACCCTATAATCAAGAAGGAGGTGGGAACAGGCCCAGTGTTTCTGTTTATAGCTGTGGCGACTTTGCTATTACTGTTATTTAACTACTTCAAGATGATTGAAACAAAGGACAAGTCTGAGGCAGAGATAAAGAGGGATTATGAAGCATGATTATTATCTATTGTACCAATTAAAGTTTCAAATGATGGGTATTAAAGCAATTTTGGCTTATCACTTAATTAACTAAAGTATGCGATTTGAATTTTAGAAAGAAGAAATACAGGCAAGATTCTTTGAAGCACCACGCATATAATTTAAACAGTATATTTAATATACCTAACAATAAATCTCAATTTAGATGCTTTCTTAGCTGCAAAGACACTCCCACCCTTTCTCAATCCACAATTTTTAACTGGGAACTCTCCTTGGCCAAGGCTCTTCTTCTTAAATTCGAAAAGTCAAACTTAATGGGACAGAAATTCTGGCCTTGAAGCAGGTTAGAAACAAGCCTTAAAACAGTTACTCTGCCTCCATCGAAAGATATATCCTAACCACAGTCGAACATCCTTTCATAGTCAAACTACATTACAGTTTTGTAGATTCCAAAAACTTTAACTTTGTGTTAGAACACTGTTCAGGCGGTGATTTGTTCAACAGCATCGATGAGAAGGGACGTCTTTCTGAAAAACAGGCTAGTCTACACAGGCCAGCTGGTTCTAGCACTTGAGTAGCTCCACAACAGAAATATAATATACAGAGACCTCAAGCCATAGAATGTCATGCTGGCAGTCGACGGATATATCCGCTTGATTGACTTTGGATTATGCATGCTCGGTTCTGACTATAAAGGTGAGAAATGTTAGAATCTCTGCGGAACTTTATAGTACCTCAGTCCAGAATTAATTTCTCATCGAAGCTACAGTAAAGCTGTTGATTGGTGGTGTCTAGGCTCCATCATTTATTAAATGCTCACTGGATTACCTGCTTTCTATTCCAGAAAACGTTCTGATATCTTCCACAAAATTAAAACTCAATAGCCCAAAATGCCTGCCCATCTTAGTGATAGCGCAAAAAGACTAATCACCAGTCTGCTCTGCAAGGATCCTGTTACCCGACTTGGAAGCAAGGAAGGGGCCTCCGAAATAAAGAGTCATCCTTGGTTTGAGGGGATGGATTGGGCAGCTTTGCTAAGTAAGGAAATAACAGCTGCTCTCGACAAGACAGCATGACTTTATAATAACTTTAATCATTCATCACAGGTAATAAGGTCATTAGTTTGAGCTACGAAATAGATTGAGGATCTCCACGAAAATGGCTATCACGTCGATGTAAATTATTAGCGCACCAATAATATAGTCATCCGAACTTAGAGCAAACTGTCCTTTCCCCAGTACCAGTTGTGTATCGTATACGAGGAACACTCCAAAACCTAGTACCAAAAGGCCAGAAATCAAACCTCCTCCTCCAAAAATGAGGCCCAGTACTATTAGGACGAGTATCCCCATCGAAACTGCAGTCATAATGCCACTCATTCCGGTCAGATCGACGCAGTTAGTGAAGGCAATGAAGGTGAGTCCGGTAACTAGAATAGTAGTAGCCCCTATAGCAGCCAGCACTACATTACCCTGGCCAGTTTGAGTGTAATAGCCTACTATTGAGGTGATCAGATAGCTCTAACAGAAGGTGAATAATCCAAGACAGATGAAATTGTGAGGGTACTTGCGACCTAATCCGCAAAAAATGGCGATCTCTAGAGCGATTGCCAGAACTAATATGATTATGAAGAGCCAGAAATTTTAGACCTGGAAAATCAGAAAGGCAGGGGATGATGAGCCCAGGAGTGCAAAGACGAATGTGAAGGCCAGTTGAGAAGCCAGGATGAGGTATACTTTCCTGATGAAGCCATTTCTAGCCTGTTCTAGCAGTTGACTTTAGTCGCTCTAATCTTTAATAAGTAAATCCATATAAAAACTATCAATATCATTGTTTTATAACAAAAGATTTGTTGTTATGCTAACAGAAACATTTCCCCCATTTTCACATTATATATTGGATGCAAAGTGAGGCCAGCTAGTTGCAGCCTAAGGTAGCTTTTATCTTCTAGGGTGGGAAAATATCAGATCTGCGTTACATGCTCAAGCCATCTCCTTGTTTCGCAGTAGGTCAGCATTCGGGTTAGAGCAACTAAGCTAAGCATATAAAGTCTTTAGTTGGTCCTGGGTATTATGAGTTTATGAAAGAGCCAATCAAGCAATTAAAGAAAAAGAAAACCTCTGCTAGTCTCGATTTAGTGAAAGGAATAATTAGGAGTAAGAACCCATTAAAGATTCCAAGCATTCCTGTGAACAAACTGGGCTACAAGATAGAGAACGAACATATTCTCCACTTGAACACCGAGGTCAAAGAACTCCCTCCTGTCAAGTACCACAGCCCTGGCGTTAAAAAAAGAAGCTTGGAAAGAGATAGGTCCAAGCTTTTTCGCAATGCTGTTTAACAGATTATTCTTAAAGACAATTATCGGATGGGAAATCAGGAGCATTAGAGTAAGATGCAGTCTATGTTAAGAGGCAAAAAGCAAAGAAAGATAGAGAGATTCGAAGACAATTCTGATTGCCTGATAATGGGGCTTGGAGGCAATATCCCGATGCGGAATAAAGGAGTGTACAGCTATAAGAAGAAGATGCCGCACCGTGTTGAAGCTTTTGACTCAAACGTGTCACGATTTGATTGACTGATATTCAAACTATTACTATCTTAATCAAGCTATTCAGATGTTCTTGTTAAGGCTAAGTGATTAAACGTCACCAACTCGTATCCTTAATGAGCAGAATATTATCTAGGCAGGTGCAGGTACTTATCGTTGGAGGAGGGTGTAATGGGGCCGGAATGGCCATTGAATGTGCAACACGAGGAGTCACCTGTCTGCTTGTCGAAAGTCATGATTTCGCATCTGGAGCCTCATCGAAAAGCAGCAAATTACTCCACGGTGGCATGCGCTACCTTCAATAGATATTCGCCTTTAAAGGAAATTTTCCTTCTCGAGTGTAAAAATATCAACTGCTTATCGAAGCACTACAGGAGAGATCAATTCTTCTGCACAGTCATAAGAGAATTGCCAATAAACTGCCATTCATAATCCCATGCTCAAACATTCTTCAAGCCACGTATTATTACTTCGGGTGCCTGCTCTATCACTACCTGTTCAAACTCTACAACAATGATAGGTCTGATCTGTTCTAACCGCCTCGTGTGATATCAAAACGATTCTTACATGCAAACTGTAAGGGATTAGATGAGCGTTACAGTTGGGGAATAATTTACGACGATGCATGCTTCAATGATTCCCGGATGACTACAGATCTCATCCTTAGAGCGAATGAGAGTTAAAACGTGGAGGTAGTCAACCGATGTTCTCTTCTCTCAATTAATAAGACAAGTGAGGGGAAAGTAAGATCAGTAACACTAAAGGACCAAATTACAGATGAGCACTTGGAAGTAGAATGTCAAGTAATCTTGAACTGTACTGGTGCATTCTCAGACCAAATTAGAAGACTTTAGGATTCATCTAACTAAAGCATGATTCGATGCGTGGCTGGATCTCATCTCATATTCAGACAGGCTGCTTTTGGCAGTGATAAATATGCAATCTGTGTCCCATATACTAGCGATTGTAGAATCCTCTTCTTGATACCTTTTCTCGGCACTCAGATGGTCGGCACTACTGAAAATGTCCTTTCGGAACCTACAAACTAGCCTGCTATCATGCAGAATTAGCTTTCCTTCCTCAACAAAGAATTGTCAACTTTGCTTCAAGACAAAACAGTTCCTAAGTTTGATCTCTGCTTTACTGGAATTCGTCCTCTCGCCACCAAGGACCATTAGAAAACAGGAGATTCGAAGAGTATTGCTCGATCACATGTTATCGAATGTCTATAATCAGGCATGATTTCGATAATGGGAGGTAAATGGACTACATACCGAGCTGTTTGTGAGGAAGCAATGACAAAGGTAGCACCACTTCTTTCCATCACCTTTGATGCCAGCAGATCGACAAAGGAGATGAAGTTTTGGAGGGAAAGCAGGCCCTAGTGGCTGAGATTTTACTAAAGATATGGCGACAGAACCGAACGATTAATAGAATACTTATAAAAACGGAGGGATGATTTAAGAACAGTAGGAGATCTGCCTCTTTATAGGCAAGAAGTTGAATATTTAGTGCAGGAGGAGTGCTGCCACTCTGTTGAGGATGTCCTCTTTCGAAGGACTCGAATAGGGCTGACAAATCGGGTTTCTGAGGAGTGCTATAAGTAAATAAAGGAGATTATACAGAGTAAACACAAATGGGGGCTCTCAATCGTTGTTTGTTGAACATTAATATCTATTGATATTTGATTCAGACTGTCATTTATAATTCTCGATATCTCTGAATTCCTCCTCAGAAATCTAAGCTCTGTCATCTTTTTACTTCCCCCTCCATTTCTATCTGCGCTCCTCAGTTTCCTTCAGGTTGTCGTTTAGATCTGAAATCAACAAGTGCTTTGCAATTTTGTTGTACATCTTTCGATTGCCTTTGACTGTGTAAATGAGATCATTCACAGTAAGATTGCCTGGACGCTGCTCTCTCCTGATGGTCCGTCTTGAGGCTTACATAATGACACCACGCATGAAGGTCACAAGACTTTGATGAAGTGAGTCGATGACCTAGGGGGAGGCTTATTCTCTAGTGACAGTTCTGAATATTTTTTCGATTTCTTCTCTGAGGAAATACTCTCTATCTCGATCCATTCGTATATGAATATAATGGATTAAAGGGCATCATAAGGGTTATTTTTTCTCACCCCAGGTCAACTCATCCCTCCAGATCCTGCAGGTGTTGTCCTTTGATCCTGTTATTATCGTGTCTCCTTGGTAATTAAATTGGCATGAAAAGACCTAATCCGAATGTCCTTCCAGCACTTGTAGAAGAGACCCTGTCTCAGATTGCCATAATCTCGCTGTCTGGTCACCACTAGCGGTCAGGATCTTTGTTCCCTGAGGATTAAACATAACTTTTGTGACTTCAGCATCATGTCCCTTCAAGGTGGCATAGCAATTTTTCATGTGCATATTGTAAAGTCTACAGGTACCATCCACTGAAGCAGTTGCCAATCTGGTTCCTGTACTGTTAAATGAGATGTCTAGAATCTCGTCCTAGTGGCCTCGTAATGTCTCAACACATTTACCTGAACCAACATCCCAGAGCTTACAGGTCTTGTCGATGGACCCAGTGGCGCAGTAATCCCCTGTAAATTCGAACTAAGTTGCAGATATTTCAGCTTGATGCCCTTTAAAGATGTGGATCATTTACCCAATTCTACTGTCCCACAATATAGCAGTGCTGTCAAAAGATCCAGTCAAGATCTTATCCCCTTATGCGTTGAACTTCATGCTAACGATCTAGTTTTTGTGTCCTCGCAGGCAAGAAGCCTCCTTCCCTGTCTAGACATCCCAGATTTTGGCAGTCCTGTCTAATGATCCGGTAGCTACCATGGCACTCATAGGATCGAATGCCACGCAGACAATTTATGCTTTGTGACCGATACAAGTGTGCAAAAGGGAGCCAGTACTGGTGTCCCAGATTTTCATGGTTTTATCAAAGGACCCAGTGGCGACCCTATCCCCGAATGGGATATTGAAAGCCATGCAATAGACAGCATTTTTGTGTCCCTCCAAAGAGTGCAATTACTCAGCCATCTCAGTATCCCAGATTTTGCAGGTTCGGTCGTAACTCCCTGTGATGAAGCGATCCCCGTTTTTGTTGAAGGCGCAGTTGGTGAGTGGAAGCGCATGTCCTTTAAGAGTTTTGAAGAGAGAGAATTATTGTTCCTTTTTCTCTTCCACTTTGAAAATGAGTTCTGGTTAGGAGTGGACTGTTGATGAGTGCTTTCAGCTGGGGACGCCTGCTTTAGGTGATGACAGGCTCTTCCGCCATGATCTAATCGATGAGTTGATCGACATCAGTGGCAGAACTGAGATTGAGCAGGTCAATGGACTTGGTTTCAATTTCCCCACTGGAACGCAGGTACTAGAGGATGACGCCTGGAGGGTAATAGCGCAACAAAAACTTTTTTAGTTTCATTATAAAGATTGTTTTCAACATCAATATTCTCTTGGGTTTAAACTATTTGCTTACCTAATTACCTAAGCTAACAGTCCTATGCTGACTCTTTGAATGCTGCCTTTAAATTACTTAATAATGCCTTTCTGCTAGAGACACAGCCAATAGATCGCTGTTATCTGTATAAACCAACACTGTGATGGCAGGATACTTTGTTAACGCTGCCAGAAGTAACACTACCCTGCTCACCCCACCATCGATTTTTAGCACTTCCATAAACTAACCCGCCATAGTCTATTTGAAAACTCACTGGACAGACTCAATGTTTAACTCGAGTAGTTACGTTAAAGGATTAAAACGCAGTTTGAGAAAGGCTTTTAGGAATTTTTAGAGCATGTCTTGAGGATGAAGGAGAACATGCTTAACAAGCTTATGTAGGAAACAGCAGGAGCAGTTGAGTCCGCCTCCAAGCACTGTCAGTCACTAGTCGAGGAAGAATCCTCATATTTCATCAGGTCTACAAAGATTAAGTCCCTGTAAGAGATAATGAATGATAAATAGCAACTTGAAGCCATAGTGAAATTGATTTCTTCCTAGATAGTAAGTTACAACACTCTAAAACCTAAGATCGAAGAAGCCATCCAATCAGTCTTTGCCAGCAAGAAGGATAAGATGAATAAATTCCGACACTTCATCACTTGCATGTCTGCTTAACTGGACTGTTATGAATAGTATTTCCAAACAATCTGCTTTAACCCTGATGCGATGGAGTTTGATTTCTACCTTATTCAAGAGAGAATCACTCCTAAGCTCTTTTCCATTATGAAGGACACAATCTTCGACAAAAAGTTCAGGCAGGTGCTTTTCGAAAACCAGTTGCTGTCAGAGGAAAGAGACAGGCTCATCAATTAATTGAACCACAAAGAAAATGATATGGAGAGACACTGGCTTTAACTGATCACCATCAAAAGCTAGCTCACTGATCTCAACGCAGAATTCAAGGAGGTTAAGGAGTAAAATTTAACTCTGGCTAGTTCGAATCTGCTTTTACAGAAATTTTATTCAAGAATTCCTGAACAAATGAAGAACAAGATTGAGCATGAACTCTCAAACTCGAAGAACCGGAAAGCCTAGTAGTTGGCTGAGTATTTAGGCTCAAGGATTCCTGAAATGTTGAAGATGGAAGACAAGATGGATCTATCTAAGATGAGAGATTCCCTTCAGAACATCGATTTAATAAAGATCCTGCATTATAATAAGTTCCTCAAAGAACTCAACATCACAGGCTTCAAAATCCTGAATGAAGAAACTTTTTCCTTACTTTTCCAGAAAGACCTCAGGAAGTTGGTGGCTAACTTCACTAACCTCCATGATGCCATACCTAGGTTCTAATTCAACTGCCACAATCTAGAAATACTTGAGGCTGAGGAGTGCCACCTCACAGACGATTTCGCAATAATTATGCCTTCAATCCCTCTTTTACGCAAACTCTCTTTGGCGAACAACCTACTGACTTATCGCTTCATAGACGACATAACCAGCCTCAAACGTCTCTAGCACCTAAACCTATCAATTAATGATATGTCCCCACAGGCAGCACTCCTGATCAGTCGCAAATTCAGTCATCTGACCTATCTCAATCTTTCAAAGAATCCCCTTAACTCACAGGCAGTTATCGACATCGCTGATTTTATGAAAGATCTTCAAGAGTTGTACCTCCATCATTGCGGCATCGGGGTTGAAGGCGCCCTCGCCATTGCCGAAAATCTGAGCGAGAGTCTGAGAGTGGTGAACCTGTCTAAGAACTGTATCACGGAGGAAGGGGTGATGGAGCTAATTTTGTCCTTGAAACAAGCAGAGCATCTGTACTTGATAAACAATGGGCTGGACAAGTAGTCTAAAGAGCGAATTCGAAGAGTAGTAGCGAAGGTTGTGAGTAAGGATTTGAAGTTAGAGTACTGAAGATTCATTGATAATAAGATATATTTATCGATTAAAAAGACAAGTAAATCAGATAGCAATTTGACACTATTATCAATAATTAATTAAATTGAATTGAAGGCCTGCCATCCAAGTTGAGGCGCATGCCATCAATTTTTCAGCTGGTCATATCGATTTTGCTTCATGGTCCGTCGAGCCATCTCGATGGTGGTTTACAAGCAAGACATCTATCATGTGTATATTCATCTCATCATCGAATAGCAATGCAGACAGACTCTCTCCTTATACCCCTCAAATGGCTGAATTATCACCGATTGACACTCCCTGCATTAGTCGAGCATCTTTTTTACCTTTTAGCCTCTTTCCTCTCCTCTTTCAATCCTCGAGGGGTTCAATTAGGGGTCGCAGATGGAGAGGTGTTGGGAAGGCACATCGGCTGTCTTGCATTTGAAGCAGGAAATTTTATTGCACTTGTTGCACTTGATGTAGTCAGGTTATATAACTGGACAGGCCACAAGAGAATTACAGGATAAACAAGCGTAATAGAACTCCTCCTTCTCTTGGAGATATTTCTTTTTGCAATTTTTGCAATATTCCTCATCAGAATAAAATCCACAGATGGTGCATCCCATCTCTCTCCTGGGCTTAACCTTCCCCTTCTCTCTGCATATATCCAAGTGATTCATCTTGATTTTGGTTTTATTACATCTTAGGCAGGAAATGGTTTTGCAGAATGGACAGTTCACATAATCAGGCTTGGCACTACTAGCTTTAAAATTTTTCCTGCAGTTGAGACAGGTCACCTGATTATGAACATCTTTTTTATAACACCAATCGCAGAGA
Organism: Lipophrys pholis; assembly: GCF_963383615.2. NCBI lineage: Eukaryota > Metazoa > Chordata > Actinopteri > Blenniiformes > Blenniidae > Lipophrys > Lipophrys pholis. The sequence goes on from NW_028292106.1 coordinate 16,040, forward strand.
GTTTACGAGCAGGGTGACTTACACATCATACATTCCTTGTTGGGTTTAGTGGAGCTCTTGGGCCGAGCCATAGTCGACTTTACCTTGCCATACATAATCAATTAGATTTTATATCAGTCTGACCTGCAGCATAGGTAAATGCTATTCCATCAATAAAACATCAATCATGCTAAATCTCTCACATCATTTCTTTAAGTTTGCTAAGTGCTATTTAGTAGAATTACCAAAATACATAACCACCGATTATTCCCCGTCCAACCCCTTACAACAATCCTAATTTGGATCTCAGTTGCCAGCTACAGCTTTGCTGCCCTCTCTTGAAGTTCAAAGAGTTGCAGATGATCGCCTGCTTGCGAGCAGTGTCCAGTCCATTCGTCAGTAATGTCGCTGTTCCCACATAAACAGCGAACGTTAATGAGTTGTGATAAAATACTAGTACCTATCGTTTATGAAGATTATCTAAAGAAGCCAGTATAATTGCTTGCATAGAATTGTGCGCCAATGAAAATCCCATTCCTTTAGTCAACCCCCTCACTCCTTCATTCTGGATTGTCTTTTTCAAGCAGTCATAAATCCCATCGTAAAGAGGTTTTTCGTATCGCAGACTGGGTGAGCAAAGTAACTTCACTCTAAGGCATTCCAGAGGGTGCAGAGCAATCGTGCCCACTAGGAAAGCAACACCGCTTAATATCTTATCAGTTAAGAAGCCATCAGTCATACCATAGAGTGCTGTCAACTTGATGGAGTTCAACAGCCAGCCATTCCATAAACTTAGATATCCGAACGCTCTCGCTATATGAATGTGCTTGTTAACAATGTGAGGTTTGAAATCAACCCGTTCTATGTAATAGGCCTGCACTTGCTTGTAGGCGTGAATTTTTTACAAGGGATTAGTAAGAAACTGGCAGGCAACAATGGCGAGGCAAACGGATAGGCTATTTCTTGTTTTGCCTGAATCAGGTTACTGGAGATCTAGATGACTATGATCTTATTTACTCATGAAATAAACTCACAATTTTGATTTCTATCTTTTTATCCTCTTCAGACTGCTGATTATCACGCCCATCCTCTACTCGGTGTACTCAGATATGCATAATTCTTGACTCTTCCTACTGCTATTCGTCAATCCCCTGCTCGGACTATTGCTCTAGCTAAAAGGGAGACTCTGACTTTATCTCCTCCTCAACATAGACTTTGAATATTTGCTCTGCTGCAAAATCAACTCGTGTCCAAAGCCGGTGCATACATTTAGTACTTGAACCGGCTGCAGACTTCTACCGAAGGACTTGATGAATTTTTTGTGATAATCGCACCCCAATCTGCATTAGGACAGGTTTTGCATCATCTTTATCACCGACAAAATCATCTTTTTGTTCCAATCATTTGCCTCGTTCACGAAAGGACCGATCCTCACGCACTCAGGAGGCTCTAAGCATGAAAGGTCTTAAGCGAACCACAATCTCGGCTATCCACTATCATTTACCCACAGCATTTCAACTGAAGCACGAAAGGCCGATCCGGAAAAGAGGGCCATTTCAAACACTGCGCGCATGAGGAAAGCCAGGAGTTCAGTAGAGTCAGATTAATCAAGATGAGAGCCCTCTTCAAGGAAGGGTGCTTTGAGATGCTCCAAGAATATTTTGCACTGCAGAAACTACTAATTGTACCGCTCAGATGCACAAAAGTGGTTTGATTTAACCTTTTAAATGGAGTAGAGTTTAGGAGCATATACAAGCTGGCACCTTTCCTGCTTGAGGAGTTTGATTTGAGTGAGAGTGTAATTTGTTTCGAGCATGAGCATGAGATGGTGGGAGAGGTTATGCTGTAGCACAGTGAAGAGTCCCGTTACAGCTCTTTCCTCATACCCGTCAGAGGGAGATTTTTCAGTTCTGGAAGCATGGCCACCCATAAATAATCCTCGAAATTATAATTCAGGATGAAATATGTTATGCTGATAGGGATAGCAGCTACTGCCACTGCCCTCTTCATATCAACCTTCCACAACAATGAAACCATTCGGCAATAGTAGTATGATCGCCACTATGCTCGCCTCAAAGAACACAGAATATATTCCCCTCTCCTTTAAAACAATGTCCTCACCTTGTAGTCCTATCTGGATTTCAAGTCCTTGGCAGCAAACAGAATTGCTAAAGAAATCCACGAAAGAGTCGTGGCAGGGAGAACAGCTCGAAGAAGGGAACTCATGTTCAGCTAACTTAATTGGTTGAAATCATATGTCAAGAGCAAGTTGGAAGTGAATGAACTAGTGAATAGATCTGAGCAAACTCTCTGGAAAGAAAGCTGCGGAAAACTGGATATGCCTAGCATGGTAATCAGCCTGTTCAAGTCAGGCCAATATGCAATCATTCACAAGCATTAACGCAAACTGTTACTTCCACCTTGTTTGCCTACAACTCCTCGAGTAAACCTCGAATAATACATGAAAGTGAGTGCCAGAAAAATAAAGGATGAATCGATGCGGTTCAAGAAGATGCTTATCATTTTTATGTAGCACCTCATTGACAGAAGCCTGATTCTGGACATGCTACAAGCATTTCTTTCCGATTTGGTCTATCAACAGTTGAAGGTGGAGGAGGAGGGTATTATTACCGAGTAAGTGACCTATCTAGCCTAGCGGAAGATGGAACTAGTCTATTTACACACTAATGACTTACTTAAAATAGTGTTCCACCAATGAAGAAACAGTGTTCCATCCATGAATAAACTTATCTTTTTACCGTATCCATCTTAATCAATAAAAAATGTACGGATACGGATATCCAAGCTGGAGTGGCTATAGAAACCGTTATGGTGCCTCATGCGCTGGGGGATGGGAACCCTCTTGGAGCTATTACCCTCGTGGAGGATTCTAGACTCTTCCTGCACCTCATAATACAGGCTATTACGGTCAGCCTTACTACGGCTGGAATGACTCGGCCAGAAGGATCAGAATTGGAGGAGAGTTAGCTCATTCTCGAGTGGCTAGTGAGTATTAGATCAGGAACTCCATCCATAGAGACACCTATCTTGACCGATTCCTCTGGCGCTGGTGACAATCTTAAATTTATTTATGGAGCCTTGGAATTTTTAGCTGAGGAGGATGCAAAACCTCCAATAGTCACAAGGACGACTCAATTATTAAGCGAACAAAAGGAGACAGCAAGAGTACAAATATCTGTTGGACCTGCAGAACCAAAGGAAAAATTAGTTTTCCAAACAATAATAGGCCTTGCAATAGAAATAATTGAAATCAGTCCGCGCCCATCAAAGCCGTAGTTTTAGGCAACAGGATCACAAAGAATAAATGAAAAGGTAGATGTGGATTCAAGCTAGCCAGCACAACCACAAAATTTTGTTAGAAGAAATACAAAAGAGGGATAATAAATATTTTCCAGCAGGAATCACTCCTGGTCTGCCTCGGAAATATCCGAAGAATGCATTGCAGCCTCTCTATCATATTACATAAAGAAGGGCTGAGTTGCTGCCTTTTCCGGATTTGGAGAGAGGTGGCTCTCCATTGTATATTGGCAACCGAATTCACGAGGACCGGTAATTCCAAAAGTCCTATCTATCTCGAGACCTACTGAGACATCGGCGTAACCTTTAAAAAAGTCTATTCCAGTGATATAGGAAAGCATTTATAAATTAAAGCTTTATTTTTCCTAAGGAGGGTTCGTATCGTCGATTGTTGGCTGTTATGTCTGAAATATAAATATTGTTAATCTAATATTCTAAAGGTGCAAATGCATGCCAATGAAACTGTCAGAAAAATTGTTGACTATCTAACTCGTAGAGCTTCAGTTAAGGGCAGCTAAAATGTGATGGAAAAAACATTCGCCCCTCGATATTCCACTTATCTGCAAACACTCCAATTTCATTAAGTAGTAGCTAACTCTCTTATCCCACACGACAACGAAGAGAATCCCAAACAACACTTCACCTAACCGCCGGGATTTAAAAATCAGAAGCCCTCCACAGTGCTTTTAAAGAAGAAGAGCATGAATATAATTCGATCACCATCAAAGCTGAGTCAAAGTTCACTGAGGAGTAATAAAAAAATGAAAACTAGAGTAGGTAGTAAATTTTTCAATCACAGAAATTATCATGTCAACATTGATAAACTACATGAGTAGGAGTATGAGATTGAGATGCTGCGGAGGAAGTATCTTTTTGCTGAGTAGGAGAAACATGTAAGGCGGGAAAGAAGTCCTCATAAAAGCGATGTGTTAAGACTGACGAAAGGCGAATTAACCTACACTTATGATGGTGAAATTATCGCCATCGAAAAGCCCGATCAATTCCAACCTCTTCAAATTGCAATGAATGGGCATCTGCATCCTCAGTAACTAAAGGCTACCATATTCAATTAGAAAATGATCCGCAGTAAATAGAATTAAGCTAGTAACCTCTTAGTCAAGAAGGTTAACTCTCAGAAGAAGATAGAACGTGACGATAAGTTCAATCTGGATGAGGTGTTAGTCCAGGAGGGAGTTACGATAGTACATGAAAATAAAAAGAAAATTGGATCAAAAAAGTATAGGGTCCCGCCCCAAATACTTATGATACCAGGCGATCACCCTAACTGCCAATTGTTTTACAAAGATTACATCTAGTTTAATCGCAAAGTTAGTGAAGATCAGACTAAATCTGTGGCTTCCGAATTCGACAAAAAATCTCACAAAATGTTGAATAAAATTAAGGACAGTACAAAACCCAGCTAATCAACAATGCACATGAAGGGGAAAGTATAGGTGTTGAGATCTTTGTCGGAGGATGACTTGGGGACAGAAAAAGAGAAGAAAAGGAGATAAAGTTCATTCAAACTGACTGATAACTTTTAAGAGAAAAAAAAGATCAGTCCAATTGACTAGTTCAATCTGGAATTAATTACAGGGAGAGCGAAACTAAAAAGAACTATATCCTTTTCAAAGAGCATTAATATTTCTCTTCACGCCACTAACTATAAGCAATTGAGGAAAATGAGGAAAAAAAAATGATCCAATTTATCATAACATCAGATCGTCTGTCAGTTCTTTACCCTCATCCTCAAACACTTCATCTTCTCCCTCCATTCCCAACTGCTACAGTACTCCTTCTTTATCCAAAGGAGGTTTGCTCTGAAGCGAGTCTCGATAGGAGTCGAATATCAGCTACATTCGCAGTCTGTCTAAGCATTGATCAGGAACAAAATGTCGCATAGTGGCAGGATAGTGACAAGGAGGAGGATGGACTATATCGAGAGTCATTCTGAAAGTCTGTTCCAGAAAGGTGGGAATCACTCTTTCTAGGTGGTAGCAAGGAAGTTAGAGACAAGGATTAGCGTTTATTTCAATGAGCCATGGCTTGAAATCTCTGTCGATCATAAAATCCATACCGAAGATCTCAAACAATCCGTCTTTTTCCTCAGGATTCATGCGAGACCAATTGGCACGAATGGCATCCTTAGTAATTTCCTTCATTCTAGGCAGGATCTGGGTATTGAAATTAAACCCCTTCTTGTAATACTTGGAATCAAGATACCTTTGAAACTCACTATAGCTTAGTTTATTAGCAGGTTCATATCGACCATAATCAAAAGCACATTTTTGGATGGAATCATTGGTAAGATGAACCATTTTGTCATCTAAACAATCAAGGCTGAATTCTCTACTGCTAGTTCGTATATAACCATCCTGGCACCAGTAGCCTCTAGTTAGTCCATTCATACGGGTCATCAGGAAGAAATGCCTGATATCAAATTTACGTCGATAGTACAACAGAGGCTAGGCTAAATAGCTTTGTATGATATAAGTTTTGCCCAGTTACTTTTTCATCAGGTGTTTCAGTTCATATAATTCATCGATGATGTTGATTCCTTATCCACAATTAGTGTTCTCACCTGGCTTAACGATCCAGACATTGTGTAATTCTCTGTTGTTTTCCTCTTCTTAAGAGGAATGAGATGTCCTTGCAACAGTTTTAGCTCTCGCCTTGAAAAAATTTAAGAATCTTAGAAACTCCTTGTCTGAAGTGCCATTTTTGATATGGAAGGTGAGAGGCAGCACTTCAAAAGGATCCCGGTTGTTCTCCTCATAATACAGTTTGAGTGTATAGAAAAGAGCCTTTTTGTTTCCCAAGCAATAATTTTTTGGGAAATGATTATGCAGAATAGGTACATTATAAGAAATTAGTCCTCTAACCGATTTGAGAAAACTCAGTTTGTTATCTAGATCACCTTGATTTGCAGAATTATTCAATAAATATGCCTCGCAATCCACACTAGTGAAGATCTTGGTCAACTGATTCTTTTTAGTTTTTTTATATATCGCATTTTTTAACAAGAACCTTGGTTTCTTTTTTCGATTACTCGCTTAACTCTTTCCTGACCCTTGCATTTCTACATAGATTTTACTCTCCAGACGGTTTAGTATCTCAGGCATCTTTATCTGAGTCCAAACGAAATCCGCTTATTTTATATTCTAGGTTATTTCCCACCAAAAACGACGCCTAAGCAGGGACTTTACCAAATTCGAGTTGTTTCCCTTGCCCACAAAGGCCTTGTACTTCACCAATTTGCTTGAATCATAGTCAGTTAAGGATAGTAAAATTGCTGGATTGATGCCATAAGCGAAAGAGACCTGAACTAAAAATTATTGAAAAGTAGCAATCTTCACCTTATATATCTTGTAAGCTCCTTATGAATCTCCACCGAACTTAAAGCTGTTTTTCTTGTTTAGGTCATACTTGTTCTGACCAACATCTTTGTGCAAACTAACTGCACCCCTGTGTTCTGCTTATGATTTTTTTGAATGAGGGATTCCATGAGTGTCTTTGGAACGGATAAGAACGTATGCTTTATCTGGTATTTTGTCTTCAAAGCGTAGGCGTTAGGACATGTTACACCTCTGTACATTAAGCCCTACCATTTCACGATCAAGGTTGGACTGGAGTCTTTGCCTCTCCTTGAGCTGTACCAGCATTTCTTTAAGGATAACTGCACGTAAGTTAATGTCTTTCTTCCAAACTTTCTTGTCATCTCTGGTATTTTCATAGTGCTCAACTAAGATCGGCTGCTCAAGTTCTTCAATCTTGTTTCTGAAAAATTAGAGATGGGAAATCTCCTTACGGGAATACCCACCTAGATCGGAGGGGAGGGGTTGATAGCTAATCTGGCTGAGCCTGACTCTGTTAGGATATAGAGACAGATGCTGTCCTCTGGAGTTTTATTGCATGGATAATGAACTGCAACGCCTGTAAAAATAATAAGGGATAATGGAAGAGAACAGCATGAACTTCCAATACGGGGAACAAAACCTCAAGAACTTCTTTCATCAGGGGAAGATCACTGAAGTTCAATATAACGAGCTTAAGGACTCACTCACTCTGCTCTTCAACACAAATTCCCATTCCATTGAAAATTATCACAAGCTCAAGCAGCTCCTCCAGCAGCTGCGCAGGCTGTCCAAATCCTATAAAGATGACCTTGTTCGTCAAGACAATCTCAACAATGCAGCCACTGAGAAAGCAGAAGAATTATCCCGGGAACTCAAGAGCGCGTAGACAAAATTCTAGTCAGTAAAAACAACCCTAGAAAATCGGAAGTACTAGCTTGAGGAGATCGAGAAAGAGAATAAATTATCTTAGGACAGGCACCGGGAAATGATCCGCAAAATAAACGACGACAAGCAGCCGACCAAGGCCAACCTCTAACGAGAAACTGAACAGAATAATAAGGAGACAGTTGAGTTTCAAATCATAAATGAATCGAAGACCAAAAACCTTGAGGATAAACATCAGAAGATTAATCAGTTGCAAAAACAGATTGAAGAAGACCGAGAGGTGAGAGACAAACGAGCCGAAGAGAGGAACAATAACAAAGATCTACCTGAATTGTCCAAGGCTAGCAACAAGAATCTTGACGAGGAAATTCAAAAGTTAGATAAGGAGAAAAAAATAGTTTAACAAGATGTGGAGAAGAGGCAGGCCAACTTGTAGCTCAATCACAAACGCAAGAAAGAAATCGAGGACAAAAGAGACAATTAGAAGGCTGATGTGAGACGACTAATGTAATAAATCGAATCCGTGAACAAATTGATATAAGACTCAAACAGGGATAAAAGACATATCGAGGAGATGATCAATCACAAGAATTAGCAGAAGGCTAGAGTTGATATCTAGCTGCGTGCTTTCACGAAATCATGCAAAGACTATGAAGACCGAGCCAACACTCAAAAGAAGGTATATGAGCGCTTGAAAAAGGATATCAAGGCCCTATAGAAGAAACAAAAATAATGCAAAGAGGAAAGCAATTAGATTGATAAGGAGACAGGGAAAATTAAGAAGGAAGAGTCACAAATTCGTTTATAGACCAATGAGCTGCAGGGACAGAGTTTGAAGATTGAAGATGAAATTACTCTCATAGAAAAAAGCAAAAGCAGGAAGGAAAGATCTTTTAAGCAAAAGGAGGAGGATAAAAAATCCATTTAATCGAACATCACTATCTACAAAGAAAGACTCAATTAAATGAAAACGGCCAACCAGGAGTACATAAAAACCGTTAATACTCTAACCGCCATGCGTTAAACTATGGCTCGCAAGGCCTCATCCGCCAACAATTAAGTTCGAGAAACAGCATAAGAAGTAAAAATAAAAGAGCTACAAATTCTTGACCTTACTAAGAAATACCAGTAAACAGAGTCTAAGCTTGATGATTACAAATCTCTGTATGAAGAGGTCAAGACAGGACGTAACAAATATGTAAACCTCATTCAAAATGCCTCACAATAACTGGCTGAGCTCAAGGAGAGAATCAAAAACCTTGACAATGAATTGGAAATTCTCACCAATGAAAGTCTTTAGAAAGATCGCACTTTGCAAGAGTACAAGCGCACACAACGAAAATAAACTCACAAAAGGGATCAGATCAAAAAGGAATTGAATAAGCGATAGGTTAAACTCAAAGAAAGAAACGAACAAGTCGACCAGAACATCAATGAAGATCAGAAGCAAAACATGATAATCAGCAGTCTTCACAGAGATATGGAAAGTCTTAGATCAAAGTTCTAGGTTGCCTGTTAATCTCGTAACTACATGGGAATCCAGCTGATCGACCGCAATGATGAACTGTGCGTGCTCTACGAAAAAGCCAACATCCAAGAAAATCACCTACGCAAAGCTGAACTAGAACTTAAGGCTCTCGAGGATGACATCAGGATGATAAAGATACAGAACGATGAAGTGAGTCGCAAGATTGAACTAGCTCGCAAGAAGGTACAGGAAGTCCCTAAACATTCCTAGCAGCTTGTAGAACTTAATGCTCAGTTGAATGAAGAATTGGGTAAGGAAGAGGAGTTATGCAAAAAGCTGTAGGATCCACAAAACAAGAGCAGATGGAGAGTGTTGGGTGGATAGTATCCTGATGAAGAAACTTTAAACGCAAAAATCAATATACTTGAAGAAAGGTTGAACTCTAAGAAAGAAAACCTTCTTTAAAAGTAGCTTATTCTTGATGAAATCACTAATCTCTCAGACAAGCTTCGCAAAGATGCCTTGGATGGACGCCAGAGCACCCTCGAACTCTCTTAAAAAATCAACCAGTTTCAAAGCATTAACAAAGATCTTACTAGAAAAATGAAGGCGGTCATTGCTTAACTGTCCATGTTCCAAGCAAATGCTGTTAAAATGACCCAGGAGAAGGAGCAGCTCGAGACTGTGGTCGAGTAAGCTGAAATGAATTATGAAAAAGGATTGCCTCCTACTCCAGAAATGAACATCTAGTACTTGAAAATGGTTCGTGACAAAAAGCGATATGAGGAGGAACGCATGATAAGGGAACAGGAAACAGCAATGGAGCAGAAATATCCTCCCTTTGCGACTTAAAACAACAGCTGAGAAAAGACCGGATGCATATATTCCAGATGACGGTGTAGGTCTCAGCAAGCCATACGGTTTACAGGCTCCGTTTAATCCAACTAAACCAGGAGCCAACATCCGTCATATTCGCAAGCCAAGGCCTATTTAAATATAAATTTGAATCGGAAGTCTTATTTGATATTATTGATATTAATGTTTTTCTTTATGAAACAATAGTATAGATCAATCCTCATTAAAAAAACATTACCAGTTTGTTCGCCCTGCCCCAGAGACAACTAAATCTAATCAGATTGGCCTAACGTCTAAGGAGATAGTGGCTCTGCTTGACAATCGTAGCATAACAATCCATAGGCCAAGAAAATAAGGTAAGCGGCCAAGACAGCCCCAGTGAAGCTTGCCCTTACAGCGTGACCCAGTTAAATATCAAGACATAGAAAAGGCAGGATAATAATCACAGCCATCCCTGCACACCCAAATACTGCTCCCTTGATTTCACAACTACTCAGCATTAATATAATATCAAAAGAAGGAAGATAGCCAGCCTTCGAGAATTTATTTTTGTCCTCCTCGATGTGTGATAAGGACGGAGTGATTTTTTTTCATCCTCACCATATGCTTCAAGAAATCTTGCATTAGTATTTAGTGATCCTACTAGGGGATGCACTAACAGTTTGCTATTCTCTGCCTCAATTCGTCAACGAACTTTCCTTTGCTGTTCATATTAAATTTGCTAGCAGCTTTGCCACTACCTTAATAATAAATTATTTATAAAGCAAATGATTTATGAATTATCAGAGTTACCTTACCATTTTACTACTTTTTAAATTTTGTAAGGTACCCTTACTCTTAAGGTGTTTGCTTGATATCTGGAATTTTTACTTAGGAAGTCTTCTGAGCCCTTTCTCACTCTAATAGTCATCAATTAAAGGCATAAATAAAAGTTTGATGTTATCGTATCCCAATTTGCTAGATTAAAGCCATATACCAGATTTGATTTTAAATCTAGCAGAAGCGGAGAAGCATGAGTGAAACAAATTTTAATCAACTCCCTAATAGAAAAATAAATAGTTACCTCTAAGAAAATGCTTCAAAAAGATTATTTATGTACGACTGCTAATTTTACCCTGATACTAAAACTTATTCTTCTAAAATTCATAGTAGACCATCATGGTGATCTTTGATTTTATGTTTTTTGTCATATTAAAAATACCAATACACTCTGCCTGGATTCCTATGATGGATGAATACACACGGTTCTATGGTTTTTATCGAGGAATTACCTCCAGATGATCATAGTACAGATTTTTGTTTGCGTTGAAAATTATTACTTCGTTAAACTGCTATTTAAAATCCTTCCACTTCATTATAAACTAGGAACGACAATGATGTCTTATTTTTATAACCACATCATCTCCGAATGTAGTATGAACATTAGTCAACCCCAACACCATGAAGACTCGATCTGTAGCTTGTTTTTTTCTTTGTCCTGGTCTCATGATCGCGAATATCCGCTAAAAGTTATTAAATTTCTAATCCATTTGCTTACGCTTCTCAAGAATTTTTGAGAAATGCTATGCATTTAGATCCAAGTCAATCTCTTTTGATAGGCTGCCAGTAAGTACTTTTAAGTATTCCTTTTTTGTAAGATGTTAGCCTCCCATCATCCTCAACAGAACATCTATCCATCCCCCACCTACTTTAACCTTGTTTAATCTCCATTGGCTTTAGTACTGACCATACACTCCATAATACCCATCGATTGGCATGGACTGATTTTCAAAGAGTCTGGTGATAATGTAAGGTTAAATCAGGCTCATAATTTAAAGACTCACTGTAAAAGATTCAGGATATCTGCTATTTTAGTAGCTATTTTTTATATCCGCGATGATCTTGTCTTAGAATATTAACCGAGTTTTATCAAGGTGCTCGAGTTTGAGTTTTCTGAGACGAAACTAATCAAAATTAGCAGGCAATCCCAGAATATAAGGCTTTATTGGTGCATATTGATACCCCTCAAATTAATGGTTTTCCTAAACAATCATAGATAAATCAGATGATCCTACCATCATTGTACCTTGAAATTGTTTAATTACTTTTTTCTTATCTAAAGGCGATTGTCTAATAAGATTATCCTATGACCCAAAAATAGAAACCGATTCTTTTTCCTTTGGATCTCGATGATACTCTCTACTCTTGGTTATTCTTATCTGACTCTAATTTTTATCAATCCCTAACTCCCTGCTGCTGAAAGGTGGCTAATATTGAACCTCTTTATCAATAGACACTGATTTGCCTTTATCGAATTATTGTACTTTCTTTTTAGATTAAGTATCTTTCATAAATGGTTAACGAGAAAGATAGTAATCTTATTGCTCATGAATCATTTGAGGGTCAGGAATCTCCTTTTTAAATTTATCCAGATCTTAACCTTTGATCAAGGTTTGAATACTGTTGTCAGCATCTAAACTTGAATTAATATGAGGCAGAAGATTGCTGCCAATCATATCTCTGAAAAAATTGCTATCAATCACAGTCTGACATTGCATAGATACTTTGTGCTTTCTAAGGTGATTTGTTCGATTTTTTTACTTTTCATTTTGTTACTATTTTTTGCCTCTTTTCTTTTATCCCTAATAAAATTTATACTCTAATTCTTACTTTCGTTGAGCTTATGAATCTTCTTATTATTATTACTCTTAATATTTTCTCAAGTTGTTTTTAGCCATATACTCTAGTTGCTTTGTTTTTGGTTTATGAGTGTTGGTATGTTATCGATCTTGATATTCCTAATCTTAATACTCCTAGTCTGACACCCCTTTATTACTTCCTCTAGTAGCCAATTTATCTTCTTTATTGATGTATTTTCTAGGATTCCTCCTATTGTTTTTCTATGTTTTTAAAGCTTTTACATTTTTCTGTTGATCCTTTTAATATTCTTATATTTCACTGCCCTAATCTCTATTATATTTTCTATCTATACTTTCTTTGTGAAATTACCCATCTCGATATCGATGACTTACCTTTTAATATTCATCAATTCTTGGTGTATATCTATGACTATCCCTGTTATAATTTCATCAATTTTCCTATTTACCTTTTTACTATCAATATACATATCAGCTTTATTTTTTTTAATATAGCCAGTTTTATTTCTCCAATGAGACTATCTATCCTCTTATTCTATACTCTATTCTTGCTTACTACTTTTATAATCTTTCATGTGTGATTATTTTTCATAATAGTCCTAAGCCCCTGGATCATAAGCATTTTTACCTTGAGTATGCTGATTTATTTTATAGTCACGATCATTTATGCCATGGGAGTTTTTCATTTTATTTCTGATTCTATTCCTTCTAGATTATTTTTAAATATCAACACTGTCATCTTAATCATCTTTTTCATTGCTTATATCACCTTTTGCCATAAGCTTACTTCTATTATTGTTAATCTTTTATTTACTGCTATTCATAACTTTACTTTAAATCAATTGACTACCATCATGTTTACCTCTACTTTTACTAATCGAATTATGTATTGTTTCATATATAGCTTCTTCAGAACTTGTATCATTTTATTAATGCCTATCTTTTTTGATATTTTTTCTCTTATGTTAATATTTACCTTCATTTTCACTATTGTATTAATCTTCATCATCAATATATTGCATAATTCTGCTATCTTTATAACCTTGACCATGTATATCTTTGTTTTTGTGATGTATTCTTTTGTTCTAACCTCCATGTATCAAATTTTATACTTGATTCTCCCCATCATAGTCCTGTTCACTATCATCATGTTTGTTATTTTTTATGTGATGTTTTCTTGCTATCTAACCTCCATATGCCAGATCTTTAACTTGATCCTCTCTATCATAGTCTTGTTAACTATACTCATTACGTTTACCTTTGCTTTTGTAATGATTTCTTACCGGATATTTAATTTGATCTTCATCATCATCATGTTATGCACCATGATCACTTTTTCCTTTGTTTTTGTGATGATTTCTTTTATTCTAACTTCCATGTGTCAGATCTAGAACTTGATCATCATCATCATCGTCTTATTCACGTTTGCCTTTGTTTTTGTGATTTTTTTTATTCTAACTTCCATGTATCTGATCTTTAACTTAAACCTTCCCATCATCGTGTTTTCCACCATGATCACGTTTGTCTTTCTTTTAGTAATGATTTCTATTGTTCTAACTTCCATGTACCAAATCTTGATCTTCATCATCATTGTCTTTTCCGCCATGATCACGTTTGCCTTTGTCTTTGTTTTTGTGATGTATTTTTGTTTTCTAACCTCCATGTACCATATCATCGTCTTGTTAACTGTCATTATCCCGTTTGCCTTTGCTTTTGTAATAATCTCTTTTGTTCCTACTTCCATGTACCTGATCTAGAATTTAAACCTCGCCATCGTTTTTTCCACCATGATCACGTTTGCCTTTGCCTTTGCCTTTGCTTTTGTGATGATTTCTTTTGTTCTAATTTGCATATACCATATCTAAAATTTGATCCTCCTCATCATCGTGATATTCACTAACATCATCACGTTAGTCTTTACCTTTGCCTTTGCTTTTATGATGTATTCTTGTTTTTTAACCTTCATGTAACAGATCTTTATCTTGATCTTCATCATCTCCGCTATGATTACGTTTGCCTTTGTTTTTTGTGATTCTAACTTCCATGTACCAAATCTTTAACTTGATCATCATCATCATCATCATCATCATTGTCTTGTTCAGTATCATTATCACTTTTGCCTTTGCCTTTGCCTTTGCCTTTGCCTTTGCCTTTGCCTTTTGCTTTTGTGATGTATTCTAGTTTTCTAACCTCCATTTAACAAATCATTAACTTGATCACGTTTGCCTTTTCTGTTATATTGATTTCTTTTGTTCTTACTTCCATATACCTATTCTTTTAATTCATCCTCATCATGATCACGTTTGCCCCTGCTGTTGTGATAATTTCTCTTGTTCTAACTTCCATGTATCAGATCTTGATTTTCATCGTCATCATCATCATCATTGTCTTGTTCTTTATCATTATCACGATTGCCTTTGCTTTTGTATTGATTTTTTTTGATCTAACTTCCATGTACCATATCTTGATCTTCATCATCATCGTCTTGTATTTTATCGTTATCACGTTTGCCTTTGCTTTTGTATTGATTTTTTTTGATCTAACTTCCATGTACCATATCTTGATCTTCATCATCATCGTCTTGTATTTTATCGTTATCAAGTTTGCCTTTGCTTTTGTATTGATTTTTTTTGATCTAACTTCCATGTACCATATCTTGATCTTCATCATCATCGTCTTGTATTTTATCGTTATCACGTTTGCCTTTGCTTTTGTATTGATTTTTTTTGATCTAACTTCCATGTACCATATCTTGATCTTCATCATCATCGTCTTGTATTTTATCGTTATCACGTTTGCCTTTGCTTTTGTATTGATTTTTTTTGATCTAACTTCCATGTACCATATCTTGATCTTCATCATCATCGTCTTGTATTTTATCGTTATCACGTTTGCCTTTGCTTTTGTATTGATTTTTTTTGATCTAACTTCCATGTACCATATCTTGATCTTCATCATCATCGTCTTGTATTTTATCGTTATCAAGTTTGCCTTTGCTTTTGTATTGATTTTTTTTGATCTAACTTCCATGTACCATATCTTTAGCTTTATCTTCATCTTCATTATCTTGTTTAGTATCATCATTAGGTTTCCCTTTGCCTTTGCTTTTGCCTTTTCCTTTGCTGTTAAATTGATTTCTTTTATTCTTACTTCCATATACCTATTCTTTTAATTCATCCTCATCATCATTGTCTTGTTCAGTGTCATCATTATGTTTGTTATTTCTTTTGTGTTGTTTTCTTTTGTTCTTACTCCCATATATCTATTCTTTTAATTCATCCTCATCATCGTGTTTTCCACCATCACGTTTGCTTTTGCTTTTGTGATTATTTCTCTTATTCTAACTTCCTTGTACAATATCTTTTGCTTGATCTTGATCTTCATCATCTTGATCAATATCATCATTACGTTTGCTTTTGTGCTGTTTTCTTGTTTTCTAACCTCCATCTATCAGATCTTTAATTTGATCTTCATCATCATCATCTTGTTCACTTTAGTGATGTTTCCTTGTTTTCTAACCTCCATGTACCAGATTTTTGACTTGATCCTCCTCATCATCTTCTTGCTCAATATCATTTTCATGTTTGGTTTTGCTTTTGTGATATTTTCTTGTTTTCTATCCTCCATGTTGATCTTCCCCATTATCACTATCATCACCACGTTTACCTTTTCTTTTGTTACCATATACCATATTTTCATCTTAATCTTTCTCATCATCGTGTTCTCCATCACCTTTCTTTTTGTTATTTTTACTTTTAGTTTATTATAATTTAGCTCCCTTTTAATAAACTTAATTTTTCAAGGGGCTTTGACCTTTTCTTTTTTAAATATTTTCTTGTTTTATTCCATGTTTGCCTTTATGTTTACTTCTTTATATATCACTGTCATCTGTATTTTGGATTTTATTATACTTTTCATCATGCTTATCTTTAATTTTTCCATGCTAAAGTCTGTTTTTTCTTTACAGAGCTTTCCCTCTTTATCCTTTTTATGGACTAAAGGATACATTGCCTACAATTTACTAATTAAGTTAATTTTAATCAATATTGCTTTTCTTTTTATTAAATTATCCATCTTTGTTTTGCTTTTTTTTTTATCTACTACTATCTTTAATTTATTGATTAATCAATTTGTTTCCTCTCTTTTAATTATTTTTACAGGAGTATACATATCACCTTTGTAATATTCTCTCTAAGATTCGAACTATTCTTTCCTTTTTAATTTCTTCCCATCATCATTGTATAATCTGTTATATTTTCCCATATCTTATAATTTCATACTATCTTGATTCTTTGTATCGTTTGCTTTTTAAATGGCAATGTCCTAGTTTTAATAAGATCTTTTATACTAACTTTCCCTCTTACTTTATGTTATTTATGGCTTTCCCTAAATATTCTTATATGATGTATTTTTTGCTAGATTTCGACTGCCAACTCCTTCTTTTTTCTTTTCTTTTTATAATTCTCTTGCTTTTAAAGGAATATATTGAGTTCGTCTCTAACGATTGTTTTAAACATTTTTTCTATCTTTACTAAGAGTTTATTTATTGTTTTATTCCTTATATGGTTATTTTCTTTTAATATCTTGGCTTTTAAATTATTTAATCGTACACTTTTTTCTTTTAGATTTGCTTTTCTTTTCTTTTTTAATTTATTTTACCTATCCCCTTCTTTTAAAAATTGTCTAATCCAATATCCATATTCCTATTTGTGCCATTAAATTTAACTTCATTCTATAAATGCGGTAATTTTTAATTCTAGAAAGGAAGATTCTTTTTTTTTGCTTTATCAAAATTAATCCCTTAACTCATGTTTTACTGATATAATGGATTTTAGTGCTTTCTAAAGAGCCTTTGTTTGTACTTTTATTACAGATCCTCCTCTTCTTCTGTGATGCTTTTCACATTTTTACATTTATTATTGAAAAATTTAGATATAGCAACTGCCGATTTCTGAAATTCTTTTGATCCCCTTGACTTAGTAGTAGACTAATCAAATAATGGGAGAAAGCTCTAATCTTTATCTATTATAGGCAACTCATTCATTGAATTTTATGCGAAACTCCATCCTTCAATTTATCTATTCTCTACAGACATTCCCTTTGCAATATTTTTTAATTTTGGTCTACTCTTACTCATATCTTTACTATTAATCTTACGATTACTTGGAATTTTTAAAGATTTTTTGTTAGAAATTGTATTCTTTGGTTGAGAGCGAGAAGATTAAAGCTATATGCTTACACCATGGCAATGTCCATGTCTATGAATATTTTAGAGCCTTTCGCTTTATCTCACATTATATGGTGAATTTAGATGATGTTTGTGCATTTTGTTTGAACTGGAAATATAAGCCATATTTTATGTTTTAATTTAAGGCAATTCCATAATTTATGGGAACATCTTCTGATGAATTGCTTATTTTATTTAGGCTAGTTTAATTATTTTGTCGCTCCTTTTTTACAATTAATCAAGTTAATTTCCGATTTAGT